>NW_017096458.1:0-6412 GCF_001412225.1 Nicrophorus vespilloides
AGATGATATATTCGACTTGAATAGAAATTGCAATAATCAATTATTATTATTGCTTATTATAAAACCTATAGCACTTTTTCCTAGCAAGTATAGAATTGAATGAAAATTTCAATATTTTTCCCACAATTGTTATAAATTGCTTCAATATCATTAAAAAAATGTATAAGAAAAATTTAAACGTTTAAAGGTTATAATTGACGTAGTTAGATATTTGACTTTTCACTCAGTCCATAGGCGTCCACGAAAAATTGTCTGGGGTCCATAGACAACCCGAAAAGCGCCGTCCTTAACGTGTTAAAATGACAGCTGTCATTGCCATATTATATATGGTTGGTACATCTTATATAACAGTAGGTTATTTGATATTTCGTATATAAAGTAAACATTGAACCGATTGTGACAGAATGAATAAATGGATTTGTTAAATTTTGTTCTGTTGTGTAAGGTTGTACAGGTATAACAGGTTGTTGGAATGGTCGGATTATAATTATGAAAAGGGGAGCGAGAGTTGAATGGAAAGAGAGAGAAAGAGATGTGAAACGTTTGAGGGGGAGCCGTTTACTTCCGGTTTGGTGGAACTCTTTGTGCGGGCAATTGAGGAAAAGATATGTAAATCGAGTCGATGATGATGAAGATTGAAAGCTTGTAGCTCATCTTGCATATCATGACGATGATGATGATGATAATAATAATACGCTGTCGGTCGCTGTGCTCTTCCGTCTCCTCCGCTGGTCGCATGCTGGATGAGAAGAGATGAGTGTATGTGTGTGTGTGTATGTTGTAGGTTGAAAGTGGGCAGGTTCCTCAGATCCATATCTAACCCCACCAATGAGGGCCGCGAGCCAATCCAGGCCCTTCTGGATATTACATCCATAAATTCATCATAATCATAGAGCGCGGGGGTCGCGAGGGCGCCTCCGATTGGCGGTAGAAGAACCCGTGCGGCCGATGCGAAGGGGGGCCGCGGGGGTGGCGCAATGCGGACTTCTTCTCTCACTCCGCCCGCCGCCTCGATATTAATATTGAATTTTTGTGTGCTCTCTCCGCTGCCCTCTTCCATAGCCAAACACACACCAACCCCTTCGCCGCCTCTCTTTATCGAGTGTGCGAGGAACAGAGAGAGAGAGAGATTCCAAAGCCGCGCGCACCTTCATCCACACAAACCACCCACCCACCTCCCCCGAGGACCGGGCCGGACGCACACGGGTCCGACCCGGTCAGCTCCAGGAGGAGATACCTCTCCTCAGCCTCCACCGCTGCCGCCGCCTTTGCGCCGGACCTCATTATATAGAAGTGAAACGATATTTACTGATGGGACCGCCGCCTCCGAGCGCTGCCTGCCGCCGCCGCCGCCGTCGGTATGTAGCGAAGCGCCGCTGCCTGCAGGAAAGATTTCAATTTAGGTGGCCCTCCTCATCCTCTCTCTATCTCTCTCTCTTCATCTCACCATCTTTCCTTCCAAAGTGTGCCGGACATACACACACACACATCCAGAAGGGAAAATCAATAACACATCTTCTACTTCTTGTTGTTCGCTCCTCTTCTCTCGGCCAAACACTTGGCAGTGCACACACGCAGCCCTCAGCCTTCTCATCCTCATCCACTCCCCCTCGAGGGACGATCCCGTGTGTTGCATTATAAAGAATGAGAAATGCAATATCAACATTCGCCTTGATTTCCCCAATTCCCGGCTCCCTTTGACCGGACACTTCCTCTCGTCCCTACAAGATGGAAGCATCTTCAATACAAAAAAAAAGAAAACACAAACACACGCACTCTACAGTCATCATTTTTCACCTTCTTCACCCGACACACACATTTCAAAGGAATTCCATTTAAACTGACGGCGGACATCCAATTTAGTAACACATCCGATTCCCTTCAAAATCACCCATCATCCTATAATCGAAACAACTTAATTAACAATTATTTAAGTAAAACTTTAATTTAACATTAATTAATTGACGTTTTCAATGTCATAGAAGAAACGTTACTATTTTATTATAGCACCATTTTGTTTTTATTGAGGTTACATCAAATCCATATGAAATTATTGCACTATAAACTAATAAAATTTAATAAAAAAAATATCAAAACTCTTTGTATATTAAAAATGATCATTAATCGAAATAGTAACGCTTCTTTTATGACAACTTTCGTTTAAACAAGAATTTAGTTAACAACAATTATAACGCTTCTTTTATTGCTATATCCAGTATAGTAGAAAAGTGATTTGTATATTAAAAATGATCATTAATCGAAATAGTAACGCTTCTTTTATGACAACTTTCGTTTAAACAAGAATTTAGTTAACAAACTAATAAAATTTAATAAAAAAAATATCAAAACTCTTTGTATATAAAAGAAATATATTTATCTTGTTTAGTTTACAAGTTATTTAATAACGAAACAGTAACGCTTCTTTCATGCCACTCTGTACATAACCTCAAAACCTACTAAATAACAACTAAACAAAGTAATAACGCTTCTTTTCATGACACTTTGACAATTATTTATTTAACTAATAATTATTAGACTTTAAAAAATGATCATTAATCGAAATAGTAACGCTTCTTTTATGACAACTTTCGTTTAAACAAGAATTTAGTTAACAACAATTAATAATAAAAAAAATATCAAAACTCTTTGTATATTAAAAATGATCATTAATCGAAACAGTAACGCTTCTTTTATGACAACTTTCGTTTAAACAAAAAATTTAGTTAACAACAATTAATAAATAAACACAAAATCGACTACTTAGAAAACAAAAGCAGTTTCTACTTTTGGTTAAGTAAAACACACTCGATGAGGTGTATAAATAGTGGGATATATTTGTAATTGTGTGTTGTGTTTTTTTTTTCTCTCTCTGCGTTTTCTCTTTTTCCGTTTTTCGTCTCCTCTTTCTCCATCCGCAAAGCCCGGAGTGTCATTACCTAAACTATTTTTGACGTGCTTAATCCTGCCTTAACGGCGCCTCCGAACCCATTCTTCGGGGATCGTTATTGCTGGCGAAACGCAAAGGGCATTTCAGAAATAGATGTTTGTTTGCTCTCCGCTCCACATAAATATTACCAACACAACACAACAAAAACAGATGAAGAAGAATAAGAAGAAGAAAAAAAAAACAGAAGGCGTTGGCGCCTCCAGAAATGACAATCGGATTAACCCGGCTCACGCTCCGTCCGCGGGATTAGTTAAATAAACGTTTAGTTATTAGGCAATTCCGTGTCCACAATCCGTGATATAATAATTGAGGATTGAGTCCAACTTATTTTAGCTTTAGCTAAATCAGTGATTCCCAAAGTGGTCTATATAGACCCCTGGGGGGTCTACGTCAGCGAAAAAAAAATCGGGGGTCTCAACCGGTGGCAATCGAAATCCCGACAATCAAAATCCCGACATTCGAAATCCCGACTGTATCGAAATCCAGACTATATCGAAATCCCGACTGTATCGAAATGCAGACTGTATCGAAATCCCGACTGTATAGAAATTCCGACAGTATCGAAATCCCGACAGTGTCTTTTATTATATATGACCGCCAAAAAGAGAACATTAATGAGTTATCTTCGCGGAATAGCTCATAGTGTTTCATTATAATTATTTTATTCATTTTTTGTATTATAATAAAGATAATTTTAAAAATTCATCGCTCGAGTTTTTTTTTTAATTCTAGAATATAACGGGGCGGAGTTGAGATTATTAATTGTTGTTATTGTATTGTATTTGATTTCGTTGAATTATTCATAATAAACTTTGACAATTCGAAATAATCTGAAATGCAATTAGATTATTAATTGTTGTTATTAACTATTAATAACAATATATATATATATGTATATTTATTATTGTATTTGTTTTCATTGACTTAATAAAACTTAAAATTAAGAAATGTTCTAAATTAAAATTAATTTATTGTTATTAATATTAAGTAGATGGTGACTACGTTTCGAAATAATTTAAAAATGTTATTGTATACATTATAATAATAAAAGACACTGTCGGGATTTCGATACTGTCGGGATTTCGATATTGTCGAGATTATGGTTGTTGGGATTTTGATATAGTCGGGATTATGGTTGTCGGGATTTTGATATAGTCGGGATTTCAATAGACTTTCGATATAGACCCGATCTCAACATACACTGATAGTACCTATTTACTTACATTATACTATCTTATAATATAAAGACATATACATTATTTATAAAAGTATCTATGAAGTAAAATAAATATTATAAAATTGTGTAAGTTGTAGGATGTAGGCTTTCGCTTTGTGGCCGCAATACATTTTGAACTTGTAAAAACCTGCACATAATGATATACCAGTATCATCTTGTTACAAGCGTACGCGCAGTCTCAGAGCAAAGATCTTAATAATTATAAAGATCTAGGGGCGTTTAATTATTATATAATGCATTAACTATGTACATAATAATTACTGATTTATGTTTCTTGCGATGAATACAGCTTTAAGCTGGAGTAGAGATTAGATCGGAGTGTGGATATTAATTAGATTAAGAAGTGGGCGAAGATTGCGTGGGTGGAAGGCGGTGGTAGAGTGAGAGATAGAGAGATAGAAGTTGATGTCTCTTAGGTGCCGTATATTGGGCTGGAAATTGGCTTCAGTAGTGGACTTCCCGGGGATAATCTAATTTCGGACATTAAAGTGAGGGACGTTACGTGCCCTGCGATGCACACGTCCAGGATGGATCGCCCTCCGAGAAGATAACGAAGTCCATCAAGTATGATGGGCGTCCGGGGCCGAGAGAAGACCACCGAACGTGGACTTGTGCTGCTGCTGCTGCTATTACTACATAGTTGGCAAAATTCATCCATCCAGTCATTGATTACATTCCCTCTCTCTCTCTCTCAGTCTCTACATCTTTCCGTTTCTCTCTCTATCTATCCGCCAACAAAACCTACAGATCCTCCTCATCCTGATCCACCACCCACTGCGTCCTTCCTCTTTCCAGTCGTCCTGTGCACTATATATATATATAGTATATACAGGATGTAAGTGGTTTTTGGTTCTGCGCCTGGCCGCGTATGAACGTCGCCCAATGACGATATATACAATATGATATGAGAGAGAGTCTCACACACATGCATACATATATCCATATATATATACATATATGTACACGTGCAGAGAGTGCGAGTAGCGGACGTTATCGATCTGGGGTTGCGCCGACGCCGGCGTCGCTCCACGACGTCTGGAAATGACCCCAACATCCTCGACGCTCCCCCACCACCACCGCACCTCGATATCATTTCATATTTTTACCGGATTGGTCCGAGTTATTGGGGCCGCTCTCCGCCAATCGCCAAGCCTCTCTCCCTAATATGATATTTCATAATCCCGGCGTTATGATTGGAGAGCGCGCTGCCGGCGTCGACGTCGCGACGCTCTCTCATAACTTGCATCGCGACGGCGACGCCTTACCATCTCCCGCGATTCATAATTCCGGCGAATCATAACGCTCCGTTCTCCCCCTTCGAACCATATTCATCATCATATCTGCACTTATATACCAGCTCCCTCCGAACATCTATATACTACCACATAGTTCCTCCCACTTTATATCATACAAAATATTATCCCATTATAAAACACTTAATACAAACATTTTCCATTATTACAACTATTAGCAATTACATAACTTATAAATATAAATGTTTTGTCACTATTTGTTGTTGTTGTTCTAAATCTCTCATCCGATTTACTTCCATTAGTCCAGTTTACGTTTTCATTGTCGCCGCTTTTCGTCGGTCGCACTAATCCGTATCCTCTTCCACGAATAAAGTCTTATCCGGGAGATGTCTGCGTTTCGCTCCATTCTGGGGTCAAATCGACCTCATGTCAAACTCTGATTTCTTAGTAGGTGAATCCAATAGAATTGTAAATCAATATTTCTGATTCATATTATTTTATACAAAATCTTTGTTTGATTACAAAATACAAACAATAATAATAATTTCGCTCCAATAGAATTATAAATCAATATTTATGAATCATATTTACCTATCAGTATTATTTCTTTTAAAATTGAAGAATTTACTTCATTTTTTTAAAAATTATTTTATACAAAATCTTTGTTTGATTACAAAATACAAACAATAATAATAATTTCGCTCCATTCTGGGATCAGGTCGTCCTCAGGTCAAACTCTGATTTCTTCGTAGGTGAATCCAATAGAATTATAAATCAATATTTCTGATTCATATTTACCTATCACTATTATTCCTTTTTACAATTGAAGAATTTACTTCATTTTTTATTTAATTATTTTATACAAAATCTTTGTTTCATTATAAAATACAAACAATAATAATAATTTCACTTCATTCTGCGATCAGATCGTCCTCATGTCAAAAACTCTGATTTCTTCGTAGGTAAATCCAATAG
>NW_017096459.1:0-19419 GCF_001412225.1 Nicrophorus vespilloides
TCTGTTTTTCGTTTTTATGTTCATTAGAGTGGAAATAAAGCCTTGTTCACAAAGGTAGGTTGTTGCAAATTGCAGCAATTTTTTTACCGCCTCCTCATGTGCAATTTTCAAAGCCTTTGCAGCCTTTGACAACCAAAAAGACGACAGATTTACTTTGGTCTCAAATTGAATACGTGTTTCAGTATTGGATCGAAGTTCAAGAATTGCCTCTGCCAAACCTTGAAGTTCTTCTGGTATGTTAGTAATTTCACATTTAAAAGGATCTACAACCCAATTTACAGTTTGTACATCAAAATCTGGAAACTAGTCATAGAACCGCTCTCTGAGTTTGGTAAAATGAAATTAGAAAAATTTCCCTATTACCCAAAAAAAAAAATTTTTACCCCATTTTGGGTAATTTACCCCGGTTCCCCGACCGCTGCTCTAAATCGAACATGCAAAAACCCTAATCAGACAATCTAGATTCTAGAAGAAAAACATTCTTTCTAAAGCTAATAGCAAGTTAACATTACTGTTATTCAACTATTGAATAAAATCTCGTTTTTAGAGAAACACATTAGAAATGTATTATTGCTAAATTGATGATGTAATATTTATGGTTAAGCGCTCGTGGGACGCAGGTTGCTGACCCTTGTTGTAACTAATAAAATTACCGTTTCTTTTTTTGTATAGCAAGAGATAAAACTAAGTTTAAATTGATTTGTAGACCCAAACGTTGTACTTACGTTGTAAATTTTATATGGATCTAAAAACCGATTGCGCTTGACTTTGAGTCCGTAGAAGGATTCCTTCTGCTTCACCTCGACCTTCCCCTTCCTCACCAACGGCTTATACTTCCCCGAGACAAAATCCCACAACCTACTGGCGTTTTTATCTTTGCGCCTCCGGAGATCGTGCGAACTCAAGCTCTCTCTCAACTTCAATTTAGGCTCGTCCTGTTTTTTGGGTTTCGGTTCAGGTTTCAATTTTCGTTTGGGTTTCTTTGGTATCGGATCTGGGAGATCTTTACGTTTCGAATCTTTGGGTTTTGGATCTGGAAAACCTTTGGGTTTCGGATCTGGAAAACCTTTGGGTTTCGGATCTGGAAAACCTTTGGGTTTCGGATCAGGTTTCTCTATGACTTTCCGTTCAGGCGCGTCTTTGCGCTTCGAAGGATTTTTCTTTGGTTTCGGATCGGTTTTCCGGCCTCTCTGCCTTGGCAATTTCATTTCGAAACCGCCGCAGACGTTGTTGATGAAATTGGCCATGAAACCGGGCGAAGATCTATTCTTGCACAATTCACCATCGCTTTTGGTCGACTCAATCAGCGAATCGTTTCTGGTATTATTGGTTGAACTGCTGTTCATCGTCCCGCCTCATCTTCGTCAAATGCAACCGAACGCATTTCCCTCGACAACGATCAAAAACACGTGCATTACGTCACATTACAACTGACAACCGAATTGTCACATGCTCGATTCGAAAAAAAAAAACAACAAAATAAAAGCAATAGACGACAAAAGGCGAACTTAAATTAATGTAAAGAAAACTTACGGGATGCAAAATAATAAATAATGAAATTTCGAAGAGCAGCCAATAATACATTCTATATTTTAAGAGTAAAAGAACATACCCTGTAGTACTTAGTGTTAAGTGCATGATGGTCGTGTGCGTCAAGTATTTTTGGTGGAAGAGACTGGTTTCCATAAGTGCTCTTAAAATAAACTAGTTAATACTCTTTTTCCTACATGAGAACATATCAAAACGTTTGTAGAACAAATCATAAATTTTACTTTAATAAAGATATCAATTTATAGAACAAAATTTAAAGTTGTCGATACTTTTGACGTATTGAAAAAAAAGTTGAACATATGGAAAAGATTATGAAACAGTCCAGAAAGTTAGTCATGTTTTTGATACATTGAGAAAAAGTTGGCTGTAAAACTAATAAAAAAGTTTATGAAACAGTCCAGAAAGTTGGCCATGTTTTTGATACCTTGAGAAGAAGTTGGCTGTAGAACTTATAGAAAATTTATGAAACATTCCAGAAAGTTAGCCATGTTTTTGATACATTAAGAAGAAGTTGGCTGTAGAAGATATAGAAAGTTTATAAAACAATCCAGAAAGTTGGCCATGTTTTTGATTCATTAAGAAGAAGTTGACTGTAGAACATATAGAAAAGTTTATGAAACGGTCCAGAAAGTTGACCATGTTTTTGATACCTTGAGAAGAAGTTGGCTGTAGAAGATATTGAAAAGTTTATGAAACAGTCCAGAAAGTTGGCCATGTTTTTGATTCATTGAGAAGAAGTTGGCTGTAGAAGATATAGAAAAGTTTATGAAACAGTCCAGAAAGTTGGCCATGCTTTTGATTCATTGAGAAAAAGTTGGCTGTAGAAGATATAGAAAAGTTTATGAAACAGTTCAGAAAGTTGGCAATATTTTTGATTCATTGTGACTATAGAAAAGTTTATTAAAAGTTGACGATGCTTTTGACACATTGTAAGTAAATTGTCTGAAAAAATATACCAAAAGTAACGTTTTCAGACAAATCTATCACGAAATAAAATTGAAAAAAAAAGGAGAAATTCTCTTTCATATTCAAATGTTTCTATTGAATTGAGGTCGTGGAAGCATATATAATCAACACGTTCAATTATCGATGAGGAAAGCAATTGATTAATTTGTGCAATAAATGAATATTGATTAGCACATCGTTTAAATATGCAAAATTGAAGCCCAAAAACTTTCATTTATATAAAAATCAATTGATTTCAAATATTTGTTGATAGTAATGCATAAATAATACTATTATTATTATCAAATGCGATAAGTTTATCAAAACGTAGAGATTATTCAGAGTAATAGTAAAACATGGCAAATCAATGCGTTCATTCTAATCTAAAAATAGTCAACATACACAAGAATTTAACGGTTTAACATTAGCTTCTCGAATCGTCGACACATGTCGAAACAGTTTGCAATTCCGTCAATTAAAAAAAAAAGCAATTAATTCGCCAAGGACTCTTTTTCGCAACGTTTAATCCTTAATTGATCAAACGCATAACTAAACCGCCCACGCAAATTAAACATTATTCGGTCTACTACGACTATTCATCAATTTGTTGTTAATTGAATTAACAAAATTTCACTTACACTCGATTCGATTTTTTCAACTTTCTTCGCCTCTATCACCGGTTCCTCGATGGCCTCGATTTCCTCCTCTTCGGCTGCACCTTCATCCAGGGTCGGATAGATGCTGGCCGTCTTCCATTGCGATGGGTCCACCTGCCATCCGTAACCATTTCCATGCCAACCGTAACCATTGACAGCGGACGGAGGTTGTTCGTATTTTAAATTCGGGTAGGCGTTATTGTACTGCTCGAACTGGATGAACGTGCTCGGATACATGTTTTCAAAACTCTATCTGCAATAACATACAAAAATCAATATCAAAATAGTTCACAATTGGGACAAATGCAAAGGGAACATCGAATTAGATTCAAATTGCAGACATAGTTCGGATGTCTTTTTACAATTTTGTAAAATTTTCATTTTGAATAGATTATTATACAAATATATTTTGTCTACCAAATTCAATTCAATAAATTTATTACTGTAAATACACTCTTTTTTTTTTCAATGAGACTTCAAAATCCATCGACAAAAGTTTTTCAACAAATTCAATTCACAATACACATTTTCCTCTCTCTCTTCATTCGCGAAAATGTTTGTACTAAAAAGAAATGCAAACTGCGTCTTGTTTACTCCAATTGACAGGTTTCAGTCACGAGACTTAAAACTATACCATAAAAGTAAAACTAATAAACATACATTCGCAAGTCACTTATAAGAAATAATCATGAATCATTCGGTATAAACATTTTTAAGAATTGAAGCAATTTAAAGCTCAAATGTAACTGATTCATAAGTGTTGTTATTAAGATAAATTCACGTAAATATCCATAAGATTTTCTTTTTTTTATAAAGTTTTAGCAAATTTATAGTTAATTTACAAAAATTCATTAATCGAAAGTCAAAGTGTTGTTGAAAATTTTCTATTTGAACTCAAATTTATTTTATGAAATAATTTTGATATAAATAACGGACAAATTCAAAACTCTTCATTATGCAATTGATATTGTTGTGATTTCAGGTTGAAGACACAAATAACTTTCATTATTTATTCAAAGAGGTTTTGTATTGTTGTTAAATTAACAATAACATATCAATTACATTAAGGTTTTCGCAATTTCAATTATTGAGTTCCTTCGAGGCGGAGGAGACTGACCCAGATTTTCGTATGGAAGGAACCGGTCGGTGATTGAGCAAAACAATGCCGAAGAAAAAAGGCGATAACCTTGCGTCGGAATATGAACCATAATTAATATACTTAATGCTCGACCTTAAAAAGAAAATTACCTTAAAAGGTAACGAATATTCGTGTTCTACTTTATTAATAACAGATTTGCTGTTTAAGTTTTTTGTTGTTTTTTATAAAATTGAAATTGTTTCCATGGTTTTACTTAGCATTTGTTGTTGATTTTTTTTTATTGTTTACATTATTGAAATTGTTTCCATGGGTTTGCTTAGCTTTTATTGTTACTTAGATTACTAATCAATTAAAGCGTACATTTTGTTACATGATGTTTATGTTACAAAAACTAGTACGTGAGGGATTTACGTCTCAGTTTGTTGAGTAAAATTATGATATCATGTGGTGACATTGATAAACAAACTTAAAGTAACTTCTTTTTGTACTGTTTACTAAATAATGAGTAACTTGCTTTGATGATTTCACTTACAATTTGGTTCCACTTAAAACTATTAATCTATTATCGAAGCAAATATGAAAGAGAAATATTTTTTTGTAACTACTTTATGTTATAACAGCTAACTCGTGCGAGTTTTAAATAATGTTTATTTACACTATAGTAGTTATGATTTCACATAATGACAAAAAGATTGAACATTTTGTCAGCGTGTCAGTTTACTTATTGTGGTGTGAGTAAAGTTGTGAAATCATATTGCGTAATGTAATGATAAGAAAGATTATATTGTTTGTATACAACAATTCAAAAGGATTTAATCATTTCTTTCACTATTCAATTGTTTTCAAATTAATTTTAAAGAGAAACACAGATCTACTGAGATTATTAAAATATTGTTGAAGCAATTATTAAAGAGGAACACTTTTTAGATGTTCTTTATGTTATTACTACTAACTCACGTCTCAGTTTATTTATTCTGTAGTGAATACTGTTAACTTAAGAAACTCAATTAAATGAGTTAAAGACAATACAAATTATGTTTTATTAAAAAACACCCAATGCGTGGAAGAAATTGTTTTTCGATTAACAAATGTTAAAGAAGACACAGAGAAGCATTAATTTTATATTTTTCTGACCAGACTATTTTAATAAATTATTGGATATGGAAACATTGAGCAACCTTGGATGATATAATAACATAAGTGTAAAAACGTTAGCGTTAGTCTGTGTGAAGACGACTAAATCTCTTTTATGCGCAGACTGTTTCCTGTTGTTTTGTCTGTTTATTCTGGCGCCATTGAGAGGAGAAAAACACGTCTTCCTGTTGGGAATCAATGGCCAATGTAGGTCATAAAATGAGATTCCCTCTCCGAATCGATAATCGCGTGACCTTGACTACGAACATCCAGGATTCAGGTGCAAGGATCGTTGTAAAATACAACATTTTAATCAAGTTAACTGTTATCATCTGCTTCGCTTATCTAGACGTGTAGTTACGCAACGCGCAAGAAGTATTTTTGGGGCATCGAACCGTTTCATGGTAAAAATAGATGTTGTTGTTGATGACACGTCCCCAGGAGAACAACGACGTTTGCGACCTTGCAAACATCTATGGTTTATTTTTTAATTTTCTTGTGTCCCCGAAGAGATGCGAACTCACCTATTTTAATTACGAAAATGCGGAATTGCGGTATCCTGGGTGTAATTACTACTCTAATTCGCACGCACGCACATTTGGTTGGACACTTTCAATTCTGTGATGTCGATGATTCCACTGTCAGGACATCCTCGACGTGTTTTCTTTATACAGACGTCGCTCTTTTCGGTATCCTTTTTGATGATCCGAATAGCTTTGATTCACTGTTATTTCTGTTTGGAGCGGAGCATGTTTGCTCGCCGTCGCAGCTACTTCAAAGCCGAGGCACGCCGAGATCCTATATTCCGGCTAAAGTCGGATACTTTCCGAAGTCCTCCGCGATGACCTCATGACAAACGCTGCACCTTTCACCTGAAAATCGAAGAGAGAACCCATGACGTACGATGATTAACACCAGCTCCTGGGAATTAACAATTCTTAGATCACACTCGAAAGAATGCAGAACAAAATCTGCAGAAATAACTCTTCCATCATTCAACATTCAATTTGAAATATACGAAGTTTTAAGAACAAATATGTTAATGTTTGATCCAGTGTAATGAAACTCTTATCACGTCCTACTTACGTAAAGAATATATGCATTACATTTAATTTTGTTAGTGCAATAATTTTCAAGATTAATGATGATCAAACGCTTTTCTCTCGAGCAGTGTAAATATTTTGGATTCGTTGTACCGAAGTTAATTTGTCTCTACTCCGAAATCCACTCTATTTATAATCCAGATTGGCAGCCAAAAAGGAAAGCTTTATTGCATTTTTCAACCCACCAAGAATAAAGACAACTAATTCCATTTATACAGAAAAAATAGTCATGTTTATTGCTTGGTGAGTATGTGTGAACTGCAATTCTACTCAGCCTTGACGAATTTATCATGGACAATTGTAAACAATAATTTGTTGTATATGTGATCCGTGTGAATAATTCTGTAAGGTCATGACGCAATCAGCTTTACTCGCTACGATTGTACCGACTCGGCACAAGAACCGAACCAAATTTTAAGTACAATACTAAATCTCTCTTATAACCAAATGTTTACTTCCTGTGGTAGCGACGTCGCTATGAAACGATTCAATTCAAAACGAATGTAAATAATATTACGCAATGAAAGTAACCAAAATTTGTCTCAATTGCGTTAATAATTTCAAGATTTGACTGGAAGCCAAATGTTAACAACGATAGTGTTATAACACAATTATAAATAATATTATGTAATCAAAGTAAGGTAAATATTTGTGTCTTTCGATTTGATAATTTGAAATTGCTACGTGTCTTCTCGCGTAGCCAAATTGTTTACTTCCTGTGACACAAAGGTTTGTTACGAAACGTTGCAATTGAACGCAATTATAAATAATATTTAAAAAAGTAACGAAATTTAAGGTCAATGTGTATCTTTCGATATTATGAATGAATGATGGCAATGTGAAGACTCAAATTATGAAATAACTATCGAAATTTATACGTGTCGTCAAAATGTTTACTTTTTGTGACAACGACGATAATTATGAAACCAAAACAACGAGATTTTAGGTAAACATTTGTGGCTGTTTATCTATAATTTTTAGATTTGATTAATGAATTATGGAATTATGATCTAATCTAGATTCAAATTACGAAATGTATGCGAATTTTCGTACATTTGCCTCGTGTCGCAGTCAACTGCAATGAAGATGCGCACAACTCGACCTCGAAACACATTCCAAATAAATGTATTGTATTACTTAACGATTCGATTAAACACGGTCGCAGCTACTGGACAGTTAATAACCTTACGAAATTCTCTTATTTGAGTTGCTCTTCCAAAATGCATTTAATCCCAACTTTATGTAAAGTTAGTCTTAAATTTGTATTTTAATATTGGTAATAAAATAATAATAATCTTTATTACAGTTAAAAACAAAATTAAACATTTTCATTCAGAACAATAATAATAGTAAAACAAAAGATTAACAGTTACAAAGGGCTATTGATCATAGGTCTTTCTGCCCAATTAAAGAAAATCAAGTTAAAAAAATCAATAGTACTAAAATCTGAAAATTTTTATATTTTAACAAAATTTAAATACAATTTCTATTATATAATAAATATGTAAATGTCGTAGAAATAATTATATTTTACAATATATTTCTCTAATTGAAGTAATTATTAATAAACAGCGGACAATTGCTTGAACTACAAACTTTCAAATAAAACTTAGAGATGTCGCTGAAGAAAATATTCTTAGTTATGCAACTCTACAAACATATGGTTTGTTTGAAGATGCGCCATCTAACTATGACAATTTCAAGGTTGGAAGATGAAAAATTGTGAAATAAGGATTTAAATGTATATTTCACTTAATTAAAATGATGCTAATTTATAATACATTTACTTTAATTAATTACTTTGGTATTTGTTAACTTAAATAACACAAAATTTAACGAAGCTGCCATCTTTCGGTGTGCGAAAGAATTGTTGATGAATTTGAATTATGTTAATCGATTTAAATTAGAAATTATATTATATTATATAATTGGTGTTTATTTCTCTGAATTGGTCATTAATTTAAATTAACATTTCGGACTATAAACGAAAATTAATAAAGAATAATAATATAATAAAGTAAGAATTAAAATTGATTTAATATGCGCGTAGGGTTGGGAATGAATGAAATGGATGTGATCTTTAACATCTATTTATATATTTCAGTTGATATTCCAAATAGCACAGCATGTTCCATAAACTTTGCCACGGGTTGTATATGCAACACGCGGTGGTAATCGAAGGAATATCAAGACATCGTATCTAACCACCTGTATCTTTCTTTTGTTTTTTTAAATTTTTTTTTAGTAGAGAGCTGAGTGTGGTTGAGAAGCTGCACTCTGCCGCAAAATCAAAACGGTTCTGGTTGCATTTGTTTTTGAAACAAAAAAACAAATCGATGAGTAAAGTAAAAAAGAAAACAACAACAACAACCTTAGTTCAACTTCCATCAATCCCACTCGTTTCCTCCACACCGTACAATAGTAGTAATACATCAATTATATATGTTATATACAATTCTCTCTTTTTTTTTTGTTTAGGAATAAAGCTTACTCGCCCAATATTTCTTTTCTTTTAGTCGATTCACTTACATATAAATAATCTTAACTAATCTGTAACTAATATATAATCCTTATAATTCCTTTGTCTTTCACTTCCAAATATATATATATATATAACAAGTAATATATATATATGTAACAAATAAATAAAATACATCCAGCACCAATAAATGTGTTTCTCTTACATTCCCTTTTTGTTAACAAATCTCTTTCCACTTAAACATATTTAAAAAAATAATACCATATCTTCAACCACAACCAGAGTTTAGTTTCTTTTCGTTCCTTCTCCCATATTTCATATAAATATTCGTTAATGTATTTACTTTTCATCATCCTCGTTTTGTTTATTATTATTAATATTAATATATCATCATTATTAATTATCATAATTTTTTTTCCTTCATTTTTATAAAATTGAAAAGCGAAATGAGCAAAACTTCAAGTTATTCCACAACCATTTTTTTTAAATGTACTACCGACTGAAGCCCAAACGAAAGAATCAATAAAAATATATTTTTTTTTTGTTTCTTGTTGTTATTAAACATTTAATTACGTATTATTATTATTTTTTTGTAATAATTTTCTGTGAAACTAACGCTCTAAACAAACAATTTTTGGACATCCGCGAATGCTGTATGTGCTCTTAGGTGGATGGTCGTGTTTATCGTCTAGCTGGGAGCCTCACTGATGATGTATCAATAAGAAAACATCGAAGCAGGTTGATGCGATCATCCACGGAGGATCCAGCATGCGCGGATCTTTCATCATCAGTGGATTAGTGGTGGATCGAGTAATGGACTGATGATGAGTACCCTGTTCATATATGTCTTCGCTTAATGGAGAGAGTACGTTAATTTCTCTGCATCAAGTATATGTATTTCATTAATAGTAAGTTCATTTAGAGACTAACAGTATATAGCTGTTTCACATCATAGTAGTCACATGTACTAAATCTAAATTACTCGTTAGTGGACAGGACTTCTAATTCCAATTAGGAAGAAAGTAAAGTAAATAAAAGTTAAACAAAATACCAAAAGGAGATCCAAGTTCGAGGCTTCTGTTTGTTTTGTTCAGGGGTCGTAACATTCACAACCGATAATCAATCACTCGCTGTTCTCGACAATATAATTTTCGTTAAACAATACTGCATCAAAGTTTCTGATAAAAATATATATATTTTCATTCTCTTTGCTTGACTCTGTGATATTGTACTTTCCGTTTTCCCTGCCGCTCCTAAACCACACCACAAAATAATTCCTCGAAGCCAACAAGATCAAGCGTTAACTTTTGAAGAAACAAAAAAAAACAAAGAAGAAAATAAAACGAAACTATTATTTTTGTTGGGGTTTTCTTCAAATGAATAAATAATAATCACTGCGCTTAACAGCTAATCTCCGATGTGTTTTTGTAGTTCGAAGATGGATTCGGGAAGGTTCCGTTCTGCACGATCCCGTTTCCCGTTAACTCGCCCTTGGGTTTTACGTTCGCGTACTTGGCCTGCTTTGCCAAAGCCGCTGCGTCCAAGGAGATGCCCGAGTTTAGATTGGAGTCGGCTTTCGCTGATATGGACGAGGCTTGTTGCTGTTTATGATTGACCTCTTCGGCATCGATCTGCAAATGAATAGTAAATTGTAACGAAATTGGTTTGGATTTAAGCATTTCGTCTCACCAAATCCAGTGCTTCCTCGCTGTTGACCTCGGATTCTTGTAGTAGAGGCTGCGTCGATTTCGATTGTGGTAGAACGAATGATGTCTCCCAGCTCTCGAACTTCTCAGGTAACAGTTTATCTATCGAGGATGTCGATCCTGTGGGTTGATGCTGCGGCACCGGTATTGGCGTATGATTTGGTATCAGGTAGTCTGCAGATTGTGGAACCTAACAAGATAATAAAAAAAAATTAGTAACAACTCAATTGTATAATTATAAAAATTGAAGATAAAAATTTAGTCGTTTACATCTTAAACGCATATTGCATTTCTTTTAGAATTTCGTACGCAAAGACTTTGATTAAATACAACAGTGGTTGATTTGATTGGATGAAATAATAGAGAATAGTATTGTTTGGTTTTTATAATGAACATTTAACAATGCTGTCGTTGATTTGGAGATGATTATATGTATATTTCAGACAAACTAAAAGTTTGGAATCGCTGTTCTCGTTAATTAATGAACGAGTGTTTTGAATCGAGATTAATTAAACGGCAATACCTGCAGACAATTGTCGTCGGATGAGTTGGGTCTCATGACGGTGGCATCCCTTTCGTGCGAAGGCGGACGATTGAAGATGGGTAGAGGAGCGCTCATGACCTGCGGATCCTGTACACAATAGCCTAGCCGCTCCAAAATCAACGTGAACGTGGGTCTTTGTTCGGGAGTCGGATGCCAGCATTGGGTCATGATACCGTAGATCGGTCCAGGACAATTGGCCGGAGGCTCCAACCTCCCGCCGCTCGTCACCAGCTGCATAACATCCCGATTCGCGCATCCTGTATAAGGCATGTAACCCATAGACATTATCTCCCAAAGAAGTACACCGAACGACCAAACATCTGTTTTACTCGTGAATATACCATCGAGGAAAGCCTCCGGAGGCATCCATTTGATCGGAAGCATCGCTTTACCACCTTTCCTATAGTAATCAGACCTGCAAAAACGAAAGCAGTTAACCAAAACCATTTCAAATGTTAACAAAAATAATACCTGTAGATATCCCGTGACATTCCGAAATCTGCGATTTTCACAACACGACCTGGACCTTTCGTGGTCAACAAACAGTTCCTAGCCGCAATATCCCGATGGATGAACCTGTTATCTTCAAGATATTTGCAACCTTTCGCGACATCTACAGAGATCAGAACCAAATCCTTCATGGATAGTGGACTTCCCCTCTCCGGCTTCGGTCGCGACTCTCTTAGGAAGTTTTTCAGGTCACCTCCGGCGAGTAATTCGAGCACGATGAACCGCGGATGCTTATCGAAGCAAACTCCGATGAAATGCACGATGTTCGGATGGTTGAACTTGGACATTATCAGCGCCTCCATCAGGAAATCCATTTCCGCCTGATTCGTTGACATCTCCGGTAAAGTTTTCACAGCGACAGGAAGCTCCACCGTATCGCCGGATCTTTGCCTATAGAAACCCTGATATACCTCTCCAAAAGCACCTTGTCCGAGGGCCTTAACCAATCTCAGCTGATCCCGAGGTATATCCTTAAGATCTTTCAACGTGTAAATGACACCTCCGAACTCGTAATTCGGATTGTATTCTGTCATCATGCTGTCCGAAGCAATTCGAAGACGATTCAACTGCAAATCCGGACCAGTGAGCATTTTTCGGCGCATCACCTCTTCTGTCCTCTTCTGGTAACGATTATCTACAAAACATATAACATCAATAACAATTTCTAAATGATTTTATTAACAACTTACACATTCCAAAGCAGATGCATCCAATGGTTATAGTCACAACTGCAACGGCGACAACGAGCACATGGGTGTACCAAGCTGGATAACTTTGTCCGTTATCGCCTATTAAGCAAATAAAATGGATTTAGTTCGGTTGAAAATGTTTGGGTTAATGAGTGAATGAAATACTTGGCAAGCAGGTCCTTCCATTATCGTCCAGAATCCACGTTTTTGGACATATGCACGTCGTTAATGAACGCTTTGCATCGAGCGCCAAACATCTGTAATCGCATAAGCATCCTGGCACTGCGGGAATGATGAAGATTACTCCAGGTCCTCGATGGTATCCCGACTCTACTTGAGAGTAATTCGACAGGGATTTCGATGTATCGATATACGAATATCCTCCTTCTCCGTTCGTTGTATTTGATGATCCACCTATTATTAAAGAGTAATTTAACTATCAGAATTAGATATTATAAAACTATACCACATGTTTGAAGACCTACCTATCATCAAGTAGTAATAGTAATATGAATAAATATCAAAATTTATATACTTGTTTAAGATAGATGTTTTCTATACTTTAATGTAAATAAAACAATTACCTGAATATCCTCCACCGCCGCCTCCGTAAACGCATCCTCCTCCCCCACCGCCGAATCCACCATTCCCTTGTCCTTGTGTAGATGTATAGCAGGCTTCGCCTCCGAATGCTCCGGAGAGGAAGGCTTGACCCTGTCTCGACTGATGATCCAGTGCTATTTTCCCTGGATACGGCTCCCATCCACCACCAGAACCAGCGGATCTTTCAAACCAAACATTCAATAAAACTCTCCGACATAAGCACATCAAATCTACTCACTTCTCTCCATACATCTTCCCCGAAATTGCTGCTCTGGTGTTGTTGATACCCTGTCCATGCTGGAGACCGGTATCTTCGAATTTTCCAAACCCGATGCCTCCGCCGCCTGAAGCTACGGCGATCGGTATAAAATCTCTGGTTTTCTTTGATTTCTGAGAAAAAAAAAAAGAAATAAACACCGACAAGTTGTTGTTAATAAAGTTGATGGTTACAATGAAGAGGAATGTGGCGCCGCCTCCTCCTCCACCACCATCGGCGATCTCCATGTTGAGGACGCCTCGGATTCCGGAAATATTATCGTAATTAGTCCCTCTCATCGGTCGACAAGCCGAACTCGTCTTGTCGCCTAATATCTTGACGCACGCACTCGTCCCTTCCTGTCCTATCAACATGTACAGCTCTTGCCCTTTCCTCAGCTCCAACACGACACGGATCATTGCACCCTTCGATGAACCCATACCGCTGCTACCTTTACCACCGCTTGCTCCATACAAAATAAACCTAAAATAAAAGAATTACACAATAAGAAAATATGAAAACGTCTACAGCAATTTATTCGAATTACAATTAAATTGCGTTAAATCTTTCATTGCTTCATTACATTTGGTTTGAATTTTATTTTAGTGATTCATTTAATAAAATCGGAAAACGTTTTGCAACATATTTTACAATGAATATTGCAGCTATTATTAGAACATGGTTTGCATTTAATATGATTCTACTTCACTGAATAATTGTAAAAGTGTAATAACGTTATTTAATAGACCGTTATGTAATTACATCAAAAACTATCATTACGCAGATGATAGGTTTTAATTAATAATTTGATGTAACTGCTTGGGTTATGGCATTAATTTATGAATGTCTGTTTATATGTAATATATACTGTGCACACCCGATGTAACAGTTACAAATGGTCCATAACTGTCCCATTTACCATGCTTTTCGCGCAAACACAGAGCAAGAGAGAGAGAGAAGTAAGCAATTATAATGAAACATACGTGTAATAATTATCGGAGGGGACGATCCATCTCTGCACTCCGTTCAATCCCGGCTCCCGCAGAACCCTGACGATGACCTCCGTACCCGTGTAAGCCGTTGTGCAGTTATCTTGCACAGGTCCGAATCTGCCAGAGACGTTGCAAGTAGAGATTTCATAATCTGAAAAAGGAAAACCGTGTTCTCTTCTATGACATTAAACGAGCTTAAACAACTCACAAGTTTCGTTGGCAAAATCTTTCTGGACTTCCGAAGGTGGCTCTGTATTGGGATCCCAATAGTTGTAACCCTTCAACTCTTCGCTCGGTATATTCAGCCCGAAACATTCCGGACTGAGTGAGACGTCGTCGATGGCGATGTCGTTCACGAAGATTATACCTTTACGAACTTCAAAATGCAAGAAGTATCTGCATAAATCAAACAAGAGAAATTAATTAAATAAAAACGTAAGCATAGAGATTTTCTTTTGGTATTACTTGTAGGTGATGTTGGGTAGTACGATGACTTGCCGGAACCAGGGATCCGGGAAGCTGTTGAAGCTCCAAAATAGGTCGGTGGAAACGTTCTCTTTCGGACGAAGCTCGGTGACTTGTAGCATGAAACCACTTTTGTGATTGCTGGATTGGTGCAAATAAAAGCGGATCTGTATGGAAACAGAAAGAAAGATGTGGTTAGTTTCATGTTTACTTCCTGGTTTCATTTGCTCCTTATTACTCACCATGCAGGAATTGTAATATCTTGATGAGGTGTTTCCGTGCACCCTGGGCGGTGGATTAAATATGACGCTCTTCAGGGTTGCTGTGCTCGCAAACGACGCGTTGCTCCCTTTCACAGCTTTCACGTATAAATATTTACCTAACAAATAATTAAAGCACGTTAACTACTAAGTCCTACAAATATTATATCTTGAGAAACATTATTTACGTCCGAATCAACGTAGGAATTAAGAAATCTCAAGAAGTTGTCTCTTTAGATTTTAACATATTTCTCAACTAATATGAGAGCTACAGCAAATATTTAATATACAGCTTTATGATAAAACTCCAAGAAATATAATTACTTTATTGATAAAGCTGTATAAATCTTGTAATTTATTGTAATAATTGAAATCCCAAGTTGTGACTTTAAATTTTAACGTAAATCTTATTTGTATCCTTTGAGGATTTCTTGTAAATCAAATTTTGAATGGTTAAGTTGGATGCATCGCAATTTGGAGATTGCAAGTGAATCAAAATGCAAACTCACCTGTGCTATTGCGGTAGGTGTGATCGAAGACGGTGTTATTAGAGTTGGCAGCTGTAGTTTCGTTGTACCTGATCCACTCCAAGGCTTTTCCATCGATGTTGTACCATCCGCACCATCCGTGCTCAAAGTTGCATCTACCACCAAACGGTATTTTATCTGCAGCAAAGAACAACAAGAAAAAAGGGAATCAACATCATAATCTGGAGATCCAAATAAAAAGTACGAAATACCGCAATTTTGAGTCTCATCATCTCCTCTTGGACAATCGCTGGTGATGTCGCAGACCTCGCTGTTGCTTATGCATTCGTTCGTGTTGCTGCATTGGTATTGATTCGGGGTGCACGGTCCGCTCTTGTCCCTCTCCGGGTAACACTTCAACAGTTTGATGTTATCGAACGCCACCAATCCTTCGTAATTTCCCGCTTGAACCACCTCCAGCATCACCTGGAACTTCTGCGATATCGTGCCGATTGTCTTCTCGTACTTGATCCAACTACACCGCAAACAAAAGAACAATAATACAACAATCCTCCAATTTGATCTATGCAAATTCTAATTCCGAATTCATCACCTTCTGGCATCGTCGCCCGGTATCTGCTCCAGCATAACTTGGGTCACGTTATTCACGTTATGCACGTTATGCAAAACCACCCTCACCAAACTGCTGTTCATCTTCTCCTGGTACATCCGGAATTGAATTTTGCAGCTGGCTCGAGTCGGATCCAGCAACGGACTCGTCACCGTCCAATCCATTTCCTTCTTAGATTTCAGCCTAAGCAACAGAAAATGACCTGAAACACACACACACATTTTATTTCAGTAAGGTAAACATGGGAAAATCAGTAATAATAATTGGCGCGCTCGTTTAGCTAAAGTCCACAAATCCGCGTTCCTCCTCTCAACGATAGTTTGCAAATGCGTATTTAATTAAAGGTGGATTAATTAATTAAATATTGATTCGCGTCTAATGCCGCGAAATCTATGCGTACATATCGGAATGGTCGGAAAATAATTTAACGCAGATTCGTGTATCGTTCGATAAATTACAGCATTAAGGTAAGTCTCGATTGTTAAAATTCGTTTGTTTGCTCATCCGATTTGCGGTTAAACTGAATATAGATTCACCATTGTCAATTTTGAAATGCCGCAAATCGATAACGTATTCCAACGAACAGATCTATTCGCATTGTTTCAATTATAAATACATAATATATAAACGTACAGCAATTACGTGAAAATCCTACGGTTTAGTATTTCAATTCATTAATTTGAACTATAATAGTCGGAAAGATCTATGTTTAATAGCAAGCTATAACGATTCAACTGTTTTGTTGCTTCATACATTGATTTTCAATCCAATTATTTATGATTATAGCAATAATTATTATTACTAGAATATAATAAAAGAATTAGTATACTATTGATTTTGTATTATGAGAAGTATCAAAAACATATGATTTTAACTATGATAAACTCTTTGATTTTAATAACTAAAAATTTTCTATTATTGCTCCATTATGAAATAAAAGTTTCATATACATTTAATTAATTAATATCATTTTATGTAGTATTAGATAAGAATAAGTATTAATTAGTCTATTTGGAATTTCTTTATTTGAAATTTAAATTACTTAAGCGTTTCTAAACGATATGAGTCGAGAAGTAACGAAATTTAAAATAACGTCAGCAGTTTCTCTTGTGTGCTGGCTTCCTGTTTACAGGTAGTTTGTGTTCTTGCTCAATTGTTGTTTATATAATTATTATATATTATTATCGCTTTTTGTAAAAGTTTATAAGAAAGACATGGATTCTGACAGTGAGAATCATGATATGCCTATTGTAAACTTTAAAGAGCCCATCGATTTAAAGTAAGTTGTTAATACAGTATTTTTGAGGTTAAATTAACATTTCTTATATTGTTTTAGTAAATTGAAGGAAGGTAAAGATGTTACCTTCGAAGTGAATCTATCAGATTTCAAGAATGCTGAAGAGGATGAAGAGAAGAGATATGGAGGAGAATTGGCGGCTGAAAACCTGAACATTGAGTGTCTTGGGTTGCAAGATGACGATGAGTATCTTGATGCTGAGCCCTTTTCCATCCTCGCTGAGAAAATGACTAAGCTTGATAAAGATGGTTACATCAAGAAGAGGATTTTGAGGAAAGGTGTTGGTGATGTTGTACCAGCAAGCAGTGTTGTTTACATTGATTACAATGCTTATAGAGAATATGATGATGAGCCATTTGATTCAACCTACATTCGTAATAAGCAGCAGAGATTCTGTATTGGACAAGGTGAGGTCGTGGTGGGGCTGGATATTGGCGTACAGACGATGAGATTGAACGAGAAATCGCAGTTTTTGGTAGCACCGGAGTACGCTTTCGGCGCTTTGGGTTGCCTGGATAGGATCCCGAAGAACGCGACGATTTTGTACGAGGTCGTCCTGTCGAAGATCGTTGACTCCGGAGCGGCTCAATCTTTCGACGAGATCGCAGTCAACGAAAAGAAGGACTTCAAAGATATTTACAAATACTGCCTGGCGATGTGCGAGAAGGCCAAGGAGCTGGTGACGCAGAGACAGCTGTACAAAGCGGCCATCCGCGAATACAATAAGGTCTCCGTCTATTTGGAGAGCTGCAATTTGGCCGATTACGATGAGCAGATGGAACAGCAGAAGTTACTCTTGCGCGTCTACACCAATTTAGCTGTTTGCTATATGAAGGTGGATCAGGCCAAGAAATGCTGCACCGCTTGCAACAACGCTTACAAAATCTGCAAAGGTTCGAATCTATCTGTACCAACGAAGGTGTACTACAACAATGCCAAAGCGTTGATGGTTCTGAATAATTTGAAAATTGCCGAGGCGAGATTGAGGCAAGCCGCGGAGAAGAACAGAGATAGCCCGGAGATAGTCAGATGCTATCTAGAGTTGAGCAGAATGCAGGAGCAGCAGAAGGCTCGTGATAAATTGCTGGCCACATCTTTGGTAGCGGGAAGCGGGAATTTTAGACAGTGTGTGAAGAGGATGTGCGAAGGTCTGAAGATAGATTCCACAACGTCGCAGTACTCTCTTCCGAAATTGACTCTTGACCAGCAGACCATCGCCGAGGAGGAGGCCAAGAATCACGGACTGTTTTTCGAGCAGTGCTCTTTCGATGGCGATATTTATCTTCTCAAGAAGGAAATCAATGCTGTTAATGCTTAATTTTGTTTACCATTTCCAATTTATATTTTTATACAACCGTAATGGTATTTGTTTCGTTTAGAATTTTTTTGATATATTATTTGTTTTATATATATTTTCAACAGTTGTGAACAAAATGTATTATTTTATTTAGATTTAAGGAAACGAAGTATTATTATTTTTTTTTTTCTGTTAATAGAGGTTTAGATCTGTTACTTTTATTGTTGATGAATACTTTTATAATTAAAGGAAAAAGTACTGATTATATGCACTTTCACTCATTAATACCCTCATTACTATAATATCAATATAAGCAGTTTTTAAGCGTCGAAAAAGCACAGACTTTACATTTTTGATTATATCTCGATAAGTGTTTGCGACAAATTCATTTTGAAGAAACCAAATTAAAGCTAAATATTCACATAGTTATTCAATTTATTTACATTTTTGCTGTTAAAGATGAGCAAATTTTTGCAAAGCTATGAAGAAAATCAAGATATTAAACAATATAATTTCCATATACAATATTATATGTATGGATCAAAAAACTAAAAGTTGTTTAAATTTCATCAAAAAATACTCATTACATGTAGTTTTCACATTGAACTATGTCATGAAACGTTTTCACAATGGAATGTACACAAAAAAAAAGCTGTTGTTACGTTGCCGATCCGTGACGTGATGTTGCTTTTAATACGTGCCAATTAGTTAACAAGTCTTTGTTTTGGTGGAATC